>NC_079457.1:21708169-21743169 GCF_903798145.1 Danio aesculapii
CAATGTGGCTGTATATCATCACTGGTGGGACACTAAGGCCTGCAGTCACATGCCTTCCACCAGTGCCGATAAACAGCCACATCGCACTGCTACTCGTGTGATATTGTTCATATATATTCTATTATTAACAATAAATGTTTTGTTCAAACCAAGAAAAGAACTTACAGTACATATACATATAAAAATAACGTTACATATCAAACATACTGTACAGTAGTAATGTAAATGTGTTAAGCAACATATGTATACAATATTGTAAAGCGTTACAACTAACTGAAATAAGAACAATTTGTCAGAGCATGTCAAAATCTCCATATCAATATGTCCTTATGAACATCTCTTCTTTAGATAATGTGAAGGTTGGTTCTGAGAATTCAGTCATGACTGTTACCAACGCCCAGGCGAAAAACCAAGGCACCTACCGCTGTGTGGCCAGCAACTTGTACGGAATGACTCATAGCATCGTGTCACTCATTGTGAGAGGTATAACAACATTAAATGCGACTTTTAATATTGTTTTTTGGTAAACCGGTTTTGTAAAATATATTATTTTCTTCACACTTAACATATACTATTTCTGCTTGAGATTTTCCTTATATTTATTATCATTGTTCAGGCATATTGCTCATTTCTCTCTCTTTTTTCGTCTGATTTCATTGGAAGAATCTCCTAAGGCTGTAGTGACCCCTGCAGGACCAGTGCGAGTCAGGGTCGGTGATCCCATTAATCTTGAATGCCAGGCCGCTGGAGAACCAAGACCCTCAGTCAGATGGCACAGACTGGACAACAACCGCAAGACAATGCTGAGCAGCCCCGTGCCTGCGGACTCCAGTGCTATTATACAGGTTATGAATCATTTGTTGTATTGGCGATGTTGATTTCCCTATTATTTGTCCTTTATGTTAATCAGGAAGGTTTCGTACAGTGTTTACAGTAGATTGCAAAATTAGAGAACGGTTGTCAACACTTGTTTTGTTTTTTTTAGAAATTATTTGATCCTCCTTGTAAAAAATTTAAAGTATTGCTAGTAAATGGTAAATAAATAGTAACATTTTAAATAAATAGTAAAATAATAGTATTGCTAGTATGTCCTTGAAAAACAGCATTTTATTAAATAACCAAGGCCCTTCAGCAAATATCCTTTCTTTGTGGTCAAAACAGGGAACAGGATTAGAAATATAGTTCTCCCAAAAATGAAAATTCTGTCATCATTTATTCACCCTTTTTATTCATTCAAACTGAAATTCTTTCACACAAAAAAAACATTTTCAATAACGCTGAAAACCTGTAACTGTTGACTTCTATAATATTTGTTTTTCCTGCTATGGAAGTCAATAGTTACAGGTTTCCTCAAAATATCTTATTTTGTGTTTAACAGAAAAAAAAGAAACTCATAAAGGTTTGAAGCCACTTAAGGGGTTGGTAAATGGTGTGTAAATACATTTTTTGGAGTAAACTATCCCTTTAAGCCATCGACACTTTTTGCCAAATAGACTTCCAAAACGTCCATGTTTCATACATCGTCACCGTATTGGCAACCAAAATTCCTGGATTTAAATGCTTGCTTTGAATGACTATAGCTAGTCACTCTCACTCTGCTATTATGTTGTTTTCACATTGCTCTTTCACATTTCACTGACTGAAGTTGCTTTCTTAGTCGTAACTTTGTCATTAAGGCATTTACAGAGATTTTTTGCAAGGTTTAGTTCAGGACTATGAGCTGCCATTTCATTATTTCATTCTTTTTAACTTCAAGAACCTCCTTTATCCAATTTTCTGTGTGACAGCACTCATTGACCTAAATGAGAATTGCTGAATGATTAGGTGGGTTTAGATCAGGACTTTGGGCTACCATTTAATTATTTCTTTGTTTTTAACTTCAAGAACCTCCTTTATCCATTTTTCTGTGTGACACGCTCATTGACCTGCATGAGAATTTCTGACTGATTAGGCAATAAATGCAAGAAAAGGAACCTTTTTGATTTTTTTTTTTTTTTTTCTTCCTCCTAATGGGATGTTTGGTCTCTTAAACAGCAAGACACTGCATGCTGAGTGAGATCAGATCCTAACCCTCTTCAGTGCTGAATTGACATTGATGTATAATAATACAATGACTGAAAGGGATTTAAAAGTGTTTTTTATGATCATATTTTTCAAATGTCATACTGTGCTTCAGAATATTTGTAACTCATAAACTATGTTAAAAAATGGCTCTTTTATTTGTATAGGATAACTTTAAATAGGACTAAGTGGTTACTTCAGTGTTGATAAAATTGACTTTTCTGTAATTATGATCTCCACTGTAGGTGTTGGTTGCCCGGCCGGAGGACAGTGGCACTTATGTGTGCACAGCACAGAATAACCAGGGCACAACTGAGACTCGAGTGGAGGTGTTTGTAGAAGGAGGCCCTCAGGTCCCAACTGTTCCCCGTGCCAGTGTCCGTGAACCCATGATAATAGTGGTAGAGGGCTCAACTGCCACACTTCATTGTGATGCCCATGGTAGGTGCTACTGTCAGCCCTTGGTTAAAGGGATAGCTCATCCAAAAATGAACATTCTGTCAGTATTTACTCATCCTCCACTTGTTTCAAACCTGTTTGAGTCTTTCTTCCGTCGAGAACACAAAGATGCTGGAAAAAACATACCTCTGTAGTATTTTTTTCCTATTATATATGTCAATGGCTGCTATTTTCCAACATTTTTCAAAATGTCTTAATTTGTGTTCAACAGAGGAAAGAAATTCATAAATTTTTAGAACCAATTAAGTGTAAGTTAAATGGTGAGGCAATTTTCATTTTTGGGTGAACTGTCCATTTAAAAGTACCTGTAATAAACCTTACAGTCTAATTTTAAAGAGTGTGTCCTAAAGCTCTTCTATCTTACCTACAGGATTCCCAAAACCCACCATCACATGGTTTAAAGAACGCTCGTCTCTTCCTTGGAGACACAAGATTGTGGACAACACCCTGATATTGCCTAACGTGGGCCGCCAGGACTCTGGTCAGTACGTCTGCAATGCCACTAACCATCTGGGCACCAGTGAAGTCACCATCATGCTGGAAGTAGACAGTGAGTACTTTTATTTGCCAGAACAAAAACTAAATTCTTTAAAACTTAAAACTAAATAAATATAGACACCTTCATCTTTTTGTGACATATTTGTACATTATTTAAAACAAACTTCCAGAAATGGATTGGTATTTCAAAAAGGTACAAATTTTGATTAGACTACAAACTATTACTATAAATCTAAAAAACCGAGATTTATTTAGCTTAATTTACTTGTTTTCCTACTATAATACCATTTTCACATCTAATGGTGTAATACCATTTTAAAGTGTAAATTTGTGGCATAACAAGGTTATTTAGTAGCTCCAAAAAAGTTATAAATGAAATGTATAAAATGATTATAATAAGTTGTATTAAAATGTGTTAATTTTAACATGCTGTACAAAATACATACAATTTCAACATTTCATAAAATATTATTACTTTCTATAATGTACTTATTTATTTTTTAATCTTCTTTTTTAAATTAGATGTCGTAAGTTTAGATGTCATGATATTTTAATATATTCTGAAAAAATATTTTCTTTACGACCTTACGCAATCTTTCTCTTTTTGTGTCACACAGAGGCATTGATATGGGTAATTGTGTGAAGTAAGAAACACAAAAAATTATGGCACAGCTGACGTAGCACTATGGTGCAAAGGTGCGTTTATTTACAGTGCAAAGTGTCCAATCCACAAATCCCAAAAATAAAGTAGTCAAAATATATACAAAAATAAACAAACAACAAAACAAGAATAAAGACAATAAAGCAGCAAAATAAATATGCACACAAAACTCGCTATCCAGACTCTCAGTACTTCTACCAACCATTACACCACTACTCACACTCCAAACTCCTACGACTCCCACCCAGAACTGAGCTCAAACTGTCACAATTGGTGTCAGAAGCTAACCCCCTTGTGAATACTAGATTAATTTTGTATAAATATATTTTTTTATCTTTATTTTTTCTGTTTTGTTGTTTCTTTATTACTTTTGATTTTTGTTTTTTTGGACACTTGTGTATGTGTATATATATATATTGTGTATATAGCACTGTAAATAAAACCGTGGACTGGAGTGCTACCAAGTATGCCATCGTTTTTGTTGTCCCCCCCCAAACCCAGTTTTCCCCACCAGAGCGAGCTGAGTCCTACTCTGTCACATTTTGCAATTATGTGTGATTATATTTTGTTTTGGTCAGATATTTTAACTTAAAAACAACATTTTATCAGCTGTGCAAATTTCTCAGACAAGTGTGGAGCGTATTTTCCTGCTCTTGTAAAGCCAACTGTAATTATCCGACATCCTCTAATTGACGCGTGTTTGGTTTGCGCAGCCCCACCTTATGCCACTTCCTTGCCCGATGACGTGTCTGTGCGCGTGGGTGAAGTAATCCGGCTGCAGTGCCTTGCCCACGGCACACCACCACTGAGATATGAATGGACTAAAGTCAACGGCAGCCTGCCCTCTACTGCCCAGCTGCAGGGAGGAGACCTGCAGATCAACCTGGCCAAAGAAAACGATGCAGGCACATACAGGTGTGTGGCCAGCAATAAGGTTGGCAAGAGCGAAGCACTGGCCAAAGTCTCTGTCCGATGTGAGTATTGGTCCTTTCAGTATGTGTGAACACACCACTCTTACAGATATAGTACCGGTCAAAGGTCTGGGATCAGTAAGATTCTTAGATGTTTAAAAAAAAAAGCATATTCTGCTCTTCAAGGCTGTATTATTTTGATCAAAATACAGTAAAAGCTGTAAAGTATTATTATATTTTATAATTGTTTTCTTATTGAATGTAGTTTTAAATAACATTTATTCCTGTGCTTTATGTAAAGCTAAGTTTTCAGTGTCTTTGATGTCACATGATGCTTCAGAAATCATTCTAATAAGATTATTTGCTGCTTTGTTATGATCAAAACAATCATTAATAATCTAAAATCTGTAAAATTGTGAAATATCTCTACAGTTTAAAACTGTTTTCTTACTGAATGTAGTTTTATATATTATTTATTCCTGTATATATTATAAATATTATCTATTCCTTATTAGTCTTTGTTGTCACATGATCCTTGATAACAAAGCAAATAATCTTATTAGAATAATTTCTGATCACAATAATCATTAATAATAATCAATCTTAAAATGATCAGTTGAAAACATGTAACGTTGGTAAATTTGACTTTTTAGGATTTTTAGATGAAGAGAAAGTTCAAGATAACAGCATTCATTTTACATTTTAAATGTCTTTACATTCACTCATGATTGAACCATTCAATGTGTCATTGATTAATACAAGTACATAAATTTATAATGGGGTGACGCAGTGGCGCAGTAGGTAGTGCTGTCGCCTCACAGCAAGAAGGTAGGTGGCTGGGTCGGTTGGCGTTTCTGTGTGGAGTTTGCATGTTCTCCCTGCGTTTGTGTGGGTTTCCTCCGGGTGCTCCGGTTTCCCCCACAGTCCAAAGACATGCGGTACAGATGAATTGGGAAGGCTGAATTGTCCGTAGTGTGAGTGTGAATGAGAGTGTATAGATGTTTCCCAGAGATGGGTTGCGGCTGAAAGGCATCTGCTGCGTAATACATATGCTGGATAAGTTGGCGGTTCATTCTGCTGTGGCGACCCCAGATTAATAAAGGGACTAAGCCGAAAAGAAAATGAATGAATGAATATATTTATAATGGTATTTATATGTATTAACATTGATAATAATAATAATGTAGTATTGATAAATATTTCTTAAGCAGCAGATCATCATATTATAATAATTTCTGAAAAGTCATGTGACGATAGACTGAAGACTGGAGCATTGATGCTGAAAATTCAACATTAAATCACAAATTAAGCCTGAAACTGCATTCAATAATACAGTGGTTTCAAATTGTAGTTATATATAACAATTTAATTTGTTTTATTTTATTTTTTGATTAAACAAATACAGATTTGGTTAATAGAATAGAACAAAAAATCTTGCTGATTCTAAATGTTGGGCTGGTCACAAACTTTTTCACTTTTCCCCCATCCTTAGCTCTGTCCTGTGTTTTCTGCAGCTTCTCTGTCAGTGAAAGTCTCTCCTCAGGTGGAGGTGAAGGCTCTGGGCAGTGCTGTTGAGTTCACCTGCGCTGCTAAAGGAGGGATGGAGATTGAGTGGCTGAAGGAGGGAGGAGTCCTGCCACCAAACCATCACATCAAAGATGGGATTCTCAGGTGACTGTCTACAAAACATTAAAACTGTCAATGTGTAATAAGATAAATGTATTCGATAAAAATTGTAAAAATGTTCTGGGCACCAATAGCCTGGTGATTATGTGTGTCGACATATAGCACTGAGGTTCTTAAGGCATTCAGTCCTTTCCCTCGGTCTCCTTCTCTACCGTCCTATCTAATAAACATTAAAACCACTAAAATATAATTATAAAAATGTAAAATATTTCAATAGTAAACAAAAAATATTTAAACAAATATTTTTAGCGAACCCAAACATTTGAATTGAAGTCATTATTTCACATAAAAAGATACACATTTTAATCCATTCATATTTATACTATATTGCATTAAAATGTGTTAATTATTCATAGTTTAACATACTGTAAATTATACTATAATAAAATTCATTAAAGTCTTTGTTTTCTTATTTATTAATTCAATTATTAAATCATTATTTCACATAAAAAAATAAACATTTTCACACATTCATGTTTGTTTTATATTGCATTAAATTCAATATTGATATTCATCATTTAAAACAAAGTTTGGATTGGCTGATATTTCTTAATGCTGTTGAAAGAGGAAAAACAGAGGGAAAATGTTAATTTACTTCTTATTCCAACATCATGTTCATTTTATGTTATTTTTTTGTTTTTACAATAGAGTATATAGTATTTGTGTTATATAAAGCATCGAATTATTCTCTGTGTGTTTTAAATCGTGATGTTTGTTATTTTTCATGCAGAATTGAGAATCTTGAGCAAAGCAATGAGGGAATCTACACCTGCAGAGCTACAAGTCAGTTTGGACAGGCTCAGGACAGCGCCAAACTCCTCATTCAAGGTCCCCATATGATTCCCAAAATAAAATGAGCTTCTAGATCCTGAGTTACCAACCTTTAACTTTGTGTTTTTGTCTTAACAGCTCTTCCTAAAGTGAAGATCAACGTGCGCACATCAGTGCAGACGGTGATGGTGGGAAACTCAGTGGAGTTTGAATGTCATGCGATTGGTGACCCCGCTCCCACAGTACGCTGGAGTAAAGTTGGAGCCCCTCTTCCGGATCATGTGGAAATAAGAGGAAACATCTTGAGGATTGATCAAGTGATCGAGTCCGATTCAGGACAGTATCGCTGTACTGCCACTAATGACGTGGGCTCGGAGCATTCACATGTGGTGCTTAATATCCAGTGTGAGTATGTTATTACGATATATTCAGGATGCTTATGGTATTTCTTTTGCCACTGATTTTAATAGATGGGTCAGTCTAAAATAGTCTAAAACCCTTTTTATTTCCTCCATAGGGAGAAATGTATTTTAAATTGGTATTACATACATTTTCTTGATCTGGTTTGCACGAATATAGCTTAATTTATTAAAATAATGCTAATTAACTAGTATTTTTGATTCAGAACAACATTACCCATAGTTCTACACAGAAAATTCCACCAATCAGAGGGTCAGGGCCAGAAAATATAGTGCAACAGTTGTGTTTTACAACTAACATCTCTAAAAACATCTCAAATTTATTATAACAATGACTGATAATCCTTTAAAGACCAGACCAGACCTGTTTTGAGCTCTGAGATTGTATAATTAATTGTATAACCCATCTGTTTGTGTTATTTCAACTTAATTTTTAAAACAATTGTGTTTAAAAGCTGAATTCATACAGAAAAGTTATCCATAATAGAGTAGAGAAACTTTCACCAGAGTCACAACAAGTAAAGCATGACAAGAGGTTTTTAGCTCTTCCCACTGTCATGAAGCACTTCAAATGATGTAACTGAGTAGGGTTTTTATTGATTTTGCAGAATGTCTTTACATTACATTTTTCAAAGACATTTTTCTTCAATTGAAAGCTAGTCATTTTTGATTCACATTGTAAATGGCCTCAGTTAATGGCTTATGAAACTTTAATGATGGTATTTGTAAATGCCTTTAAGAAAACATTCCCAGAATGCTGCTGAAAAAGTGGATGGGAATTAAAGATTGACACCTATAAAATAGACATCAAGCTCAGTGTTTTCTAGAAAGGGAGTTTTGTACTTTGTTGCATTAAATGCAACGTAATAAAGGGATGTTCTTCAAATAAAACTGCCCTCTGCACATTTTCTAGCCTTGCCTCAGATTGCTGCACTGCCTGAGTCAAAGGAAGTCACAATTGGCTCTGATGCGGTCCTGCCATGCATTGCTTCTGGGTACCCAGTGCCAACCATCACATGGTCAAAGGTAACCGTATGTTTTGTGGATAAACTTGACCTAAATGAAATGAAATCATATGTTCACTAAACAGTTCTGTTTGGAGTGCTAAAAATGGTTCGCTTCATGAACAAATCGTTAACCACTAGTGTACTTCCTGTAGGAGGGGAATGAGTTGCCCTCTAAATGCAGACAGGATGGCCATGCACTGACTGTGCCGGGTGTGACTGAATCAGATGCAGGAACATATGTGTGTACAGCTGCTAACAAACAAGGGAAAGTTGAGGCCTTCACCAGACTCAATGTTCATGGTTAGTAGCTTCTAACTTGAGTGAAATGTTTGTGTTAGTAAGTTACATTTCAGGAACATTTTCTTTCCTTTCCTTTCTTTTTGTTGAATTAATCTGTTTTTGAATTAATTATTTGAGTCAGTGATTCAATGATTAATTCATAAAGACTTTGTTTTGGTACTAAATAAATCAGCAGTTTTTAGTTTGCTCATTCAGACAGAGACTTGTTAACACACTACTGGTGGGTTGTTGTTGTTTTTTTTTTTTTTTGGGGGGGGGGGGGGGGGGGGGGGGTCTTTTTGCCTTTTTTATGAGATAGTACAGTATTGAAACAGGAAGCAAAGTTGGGGAGAGAGAGGGCCGTAGGGTAGGGAAATGTCCTTGAGCCGGGATTTGGACTTGGGACGACCTGACGTGCTACTGCACCAGATGTCGACAGGCACACCACTAGGCTATTGCACCGACAACACTACTGGTGGTTTTAGTGTTCTGTTTATGCATGATAGTCCTAAACCAACCAATGTACCAACACAAAAACACACTCAGCAAAATATTGTTAAATTATCATAATTATTCTTTTGAGATATCATTTTGTCATTTTGTGAAATGCTATTTAAAAAGCTGAAACATTTCAGAGATGTTGTGTTGCCTGCCTTTTTAACATTCAGTCGGTTTTCATGTGGTCTTCCAGAAAGAGTGATGCCCTACTTCACTCAAGAGCCCCTCTCATACCTCACACTGCCCACCATCAAAAACTCCTACAAGGCTTTCAGCATCAAAATTACCTTCAGGCCGGACAATGTTGATGGTAAGAACCCTTAAAACCACAAGCACCTTTAAACACACTTTTGAATTGTTTATGAGTTAATGTTAACTTGAACTGTTAACTTTGTTCACACAAAAAAATGTTATTTCTCCACTTTTTTACTCACTCTTACTGTATGTCATTCCAAATGTGTATGACTTCTTTCTACCGTGGTACAGAAAACTACACATTTTTGAAGCTTGAAAAAAATAATTTGTTGTTTGTTCCACAGAAGAAAGAAAGCCATACAGGTTTGACACCTTGACATGAGTTTAAATTTAGGTGTATTGTCAGTTTGAAAGGAATGTAGGCTACTATGTGAGGAGAACACTGTATTTTAGTGTTTTTTTTAGTCCTTTTACATGTTTGTTTCCTGTATGTGAACTCAATGATTGTTTTTGTTCTTTACCCTCCTTCACCTCTCTGTGATATGAAGGGCTGATTTTGTATGCCGGTGAGTCTGCTTGCTTACCTGAGAGTGTCTGAGATGTCAGCTCAGCACACTCTCACTGGCCCATAAGAAGGGCCCTTATGAACATAGAAGGCATGTTCATTATATGTTCATCAAGGCACTTCTGCTTTTCATTGAATTGGTTGCAGCATGATGCAGGAATGGAATCATCAACCAACTGCAGCTTCTATACGTTGTAGTGACATATACAATATGTGTCTGCATTTTTAGTGTAATAAAGACTTTAACATTTCTATGAAAGCTAAAATCAGTTCTTTTAGATATTACAAGAGAATTTAGGCACCACATTTTAATCTAAAAACACAGATTTAATGATTGGTTGAGTTTTACTTTTTACTTAAATTATTGTAGCATCAAGTAATGAATTGTAATTTTATGTTTTTACAGATTAAATTTTACAGAGTGTTAGATAATTGTAGTGTAATAGAAATGTATAGTGTAAATGAGCTTTCCATTGCATTATGAATCCAAATGTTACTATATATATATATATATATATATATATATATATATATATATATATATATATATATATATATATATGTATATATATATGTGTGTGTATGTATATATGTATATATATATGTGTGTATGTATATATTTATATATATATGTATATGTATATATTTATATTTATATATATATATGTGTGTATGTGTTTCTATATGTAAATTTCTCAGTGAATATAACAAATATACAGTATTTTGGTGCATTTAAAACAAATCAAAATAAGTCTAAGGGCTCTATTTTGACGATCCATGCGCAAAGTGCAGGGCGCATAAGCATTAAGGGCGTGTCAGAATCCACTTTTGCTATTTTAAGGATGGAAAAATCCGCTCTGCGCCGTGGCGCATGGTCTAAAAAGGTTGAGCTTATTTTCTTAATGAGTTATAGCTGTGTTTTGAGGATAAACCAATCAGAGTCTCATCTCCCATTCCCTTTAAGGGTCACTTGCGTCGTGCCATAGAGCATTTGCTATTTACGTGACAGACTTTGTAAGTGTAAAAACAGAACCCTTCACTAGAGGGAAAACAGATACAAATAGAGCATCTACAGCGCGAGAATGAGAGATGAGCCTCCTCATTCTTTACTTTCACTTTCACTCTCATGGATAGGGAAACGTGTTGTACGCACAGATATCCATTAGCCTATAAATAATTAATTTAGTTTTAGCGCAAAGATTTGTTTCAAAACTATTTCTAATTTCAGTTCTAATTTCCAGCAAACAAATACATGAACAATGATAACGAAGTGTGTTAAATAAACTGAGTTATATCCAAATACACATGCTGTGGCCCATGTGGTCTAAAACCTGACAGGTGGGCAAATCTAAGCTTGTTTTTAATAATACAAATTAAATATGGATATAATAAATAATACTGCTAATAATGATAACATTATACAAAAGTTGTATACAAATTGTTATGAATAAACTGAAAAAGTCTCCCGAGATGAAGAAGGCATGAAAGTAAGGTTTTTATATTTATGTAGGCTAGAAAATATTATTTTTGTAATATTTTAATCCTTTATCTTTATATCCTATATATATATATCCTTATTATATCCTATATATATCCTTAATATTTTAATTCTTTTTCATTTGTAAAGATATTTGCGTATTGCTGTACATCCTGTCTGTGTTAAGCAATGTGGAAGCGTGGCGCACACAATCGTCTGCGCTGGACAATAGAGCAGCTTTGTTTTGGTCTATAGAACAGTCTATTATAGTTTCTCAAAATAACAACACGGCAGCAATGTGCCTCAGCACGCCTCCTTTTTTAGACCAGAACGCCTATGGGCGCACATATGAGTGCAAATGCATTTGCTATTTAAACAGCGTGGCTCAAAACGACTCTTGTGCCGAGCTTAAACTCTTGCGCCTTGCGCCGCATTGTGCTGGGTGTATGATAGGGCCCTAATAGTTTGATCACCTAACAAATGTAAAATATGATATGGTTATTACTTGATGTGCATCTTACATGAATTAACACTGACAATTTATTTTGAGCAAGCTTATCTGTGACTCTTTGAAATGCTCATTAATAACCCAGAGTGCATGATGTGTACCAGTGGTCCTTAAAAGGTTTTCCTTCGATTAGATCTTATATGGAAATTTAACACTGTGGCAGTATAGTAGTTTTAGTTTTTTTAGTCCTAACTAATTAATTGAGAGCCACTGGTCTGTACCACCCCATCTTATTATGGCCATTTGATGGAGACATTGCAGAGTCAAGGCATGAGCCCAAGCATGTGGCTTGCATTGGCATTGAAAAATGCTGAACATGGCAGCAGCTTCTCCCCCAGCATGCTGCTTTACCTCCAGCTTAAAATGACAGAAAATGGCTTTGTGCTCCATGGTTAAGAGAGTGAATGCCAGCAATGGACTTAACGTTTTTTTCATATCCAGGTATGATCATTTACAACGGACAAAAGAAGACCACCGGCGCTGACTTCATATCGTTTGGGTTGCTAGGAGGACGCCCTGAATTCAGGTACTTTCGCTTTTGATATCATAACAACCTGAAGAATGTAGGCTTTTGGCTTTTTTTTCTGTTTTAATTCTTTTTTGTAATTTTATTTTATTTTGTGGGGGGTTGTTTTACCTTTATTAGGATAGGACAGTATATTAAACAGTCGGAGAGAGAGAGGGGTCTTGATCTCTTGGACTTTACCTCAGGATACCCAGAGCACAAGGCTATCAGCTCCAACAGATTAAACACGTTTTTTCTTTTGCAGGTTTGATGTGGGCTCTGGGATGGCAACTATTCGTTACCCTACACCCATAAAACTAGGCGAGTTTCACACAGTTCACCTGTACAGGAATCAGACTCAGGGCTCTCTGGTTGTGGATGGTCAAGCTCCTGTAAACGGAACCTCACAGGTGTATATTCCTCTCTCCATTTCTATGATTTCACCTTAATAAACTGTGTTAAATGATGGCTTCATAGCAGTTAACTAAATGTGAAATGTTTTATGTCCGAGTAGGGAAAATTCAAGGGCCTGGATCTGAACGAGGAGCTTTTTGTTGGTGGTTATCCAAACTACAGCATGCTTGCTAAAACTGCAGGCCTCAAAACTGGCTTTGTTGGTGAGAGAACCATCATATTATTATGTAGCAGATGGATTTTTTTGCTATTAAGGGTCAAAGAATGTATCATTGTGCAATTGTTATCAATAGTAATATTTCATTATGTTTTTGTGATCTTCAAGGCTGTATCAAACAGCTAATTATCCAAGGCGATGAGGTCATTTTCAAGGATCTTGATAAAAGTTCCACTGGAGTTTCGAATTGTCCCACCTGCAAGGATCGCCCTTGTCAGGTTAGTTATAACAGAAAATACAACTGTTTAGAACTCATCAGTTAAATTATTTTCTATATCTGCCATGGCCATTCACAACGCAGGTGACCCCCCTTTTCACATAAGAGTCCTCACTTCCTCTCTGTATACTTTTCACTTTGCAAAAAACAAAGAAATATTACTGTATACAAATAACAGATTGGTTAGCCATAAATGACACATAACAATGGTTTATAGCTAAAAACAAACAATCTTTAAGTCAAGTTTTGAAACATTTACTTTATCATTAGAACATATCTAACATAATATTTGAAACATTAAATCATTTTGTTATTATTTTACTCTATATAGAATATTTGATTCCAGCAGAATGTTTTAGAATTATTTCATTTTGGCATGATGTTTCTTTACCTCTATCTATCTATTGATTTATTTCCTTTTTTTAAGGGTTTTTATAATTTTATTATTATTATTTTGCTCTTTAGAAATTGTTGTATTAATTTATTTGGTAAATGATTAGATAACCTATTTGCTATTAGTGTTATGATGTGCTTTTGTAGTACATTTAGACTATAACCCATTTCACATTTTTTGTAAAATTATATGTCTATAACATTTATACATATTTACTAACATATACACATATTTATGGATGTTTACATATATTATTATCAATTCTCAATAAGATTGATAAATTGTATTATCAGAAAAAGAAAACGAAAAAAGGAACACAAATCATGTGCAAAAAGGTTACACCCTCCAAACTCCTCTTACATGGGAGAAAATATACATCAACAGAACATCAGTATGTTTGAACAAATGGTAAAGGACAGCACTTACAGCTACTGTTATGTGCATTTGTTATTACTGCCCTGTGAAAAGCAGTCATCTGTTGTGTTTTGTCAGAACGACGGCACGTGTGAAGACTCTGTGGCAAGCCTCTACAAATGCACTTGCAAGAGAGGATTCACAGGCAGCAACTGTCAGCATCACTCCTCCCTGCACTGCCACACAGGTCAGACTCTGTAAAAATCACAGTCCGGATTTGTCAGATCAGCAGCATGCTTCATTATTGCTCATTGTCTCGACAGAGGCCTGTGGACCTGATGCCACCTGCATTAACCGGCCCAGTGGTTTGGGCTATGACTGTCGCTGCCACTTGGGCAAGTCTGGAAACAAGTGCATGGATGGTAAAACTCAATATCCAATCAAATTTAAAGGATTTATATATATACACTATTATACACATATACACATTATTCCTCTTCATGACTGTCTCAGGTACTCTAATAACGTCACCACTGTTTGATGGAGAAGAGTCTTATATCGCATATCCTCCTCTCACTAATATTCACAATGACCTTCGCGTTGAGATGGAGTTCAAGCCCATGGATCCAGATGGCCTGATGTTCTTCAGCGGGGGTAAAAAGATGAAAGTGGAGGACTTTGTGGCGGTGTCCATGGTGGATGGACATGTCGAGTTCAGATATGAGCTTGGCACAGGTGAGAAATCTGATGGACAACAAATCACAATCTACTGTATTTCTAAGGGTACTTAAAGGTGTAGTTCAACCAGAAATCCTCCACTTGTTCCAAACATCTGTAAGTAACTTTTCTCTGTTGAACACAAAAGGAAGATATTTTGAGAAATGTTGATTAAAAATATAATATTCAACATATTTGTGGTAATTTAATGGTTTTATTAATTTCATGGATGAATGTGTAGATAGATTAAAAAAGGTAAATATTAAAAGTGAAAATGAGACTTGTTAAGGTAATAAAACGTGCAGTAAACAAATGAATGAAAATTGGTATAAAAGTCATTTATTTTTTGTAAAATTAGTTAAATTAGTAAAAAAAAATTTTTTTAATTAAATTTGGATTAAATTAAATAAAAATATGAATTAATTACCTTGCTAAGACATGCAAATACATAAAAAATAACTGCATTCATACATAATGTAACTACAAAAAATATATTACAAATTTTTTTACAAAAAAAAATCATATTTTAAGCTTACTGATTTAATCTTCGGAATATGAATTTGGACATTATACAATAAACTATATAAATGCTTTTGAACATTGGGTCTGTCTCTCATAAGGATCATATGTAACCTAAAAGATTAAAAACACTTGATCAAACCTGTCTAAAATTTCAATATGGTGATCTAATTGTTCCATGAACAGATCCTGATTGTCGTCTAACTATTTCAGAACTGTAACACAAGGTGATTAATTATGACTAAATGTTAACACAGCTGTCATTAAAAAAATGTATCAATATGTGGAGCTTTCTGGATTCTTCGACGCTATTAAAAATCTAAAACAGGAAATACATTAGGGCCATTGTTATTGTTTACATATCTCAAAATGGTCTATAGTTCCTTTAATCCCACCAGCTCATGCAATACGTGTTTGTTTCTATTGGCTCAGGTCAAGCTGTCCTGCGCAGTCAGGATCCTGTATCTCTTGGTCAGTGGCATCGTGTGGTGGCCGAACGTCTCAATAAAGACGGGTCTTTGACGGTGGACCACGCAAAAGAAATTACCAGATCCTCTCCAGGAAAAGCCCAGGGCCTTAATATACACACACCAATGTATCTGGGAGGAGTACCCAGCATGGACATCTTGCCCAAACCCGCCAACGTCAGCATGCTGTTTGATGGATGCATAGGAGAGGTCAGAGTCTCCTCTACACAATCTAGTGTTTACATCACATTCTTGCCTGCAGTCATGATTTAAGACTGTCGATTGAACTTGTCAGTTAATTAGTCATGAAAGAAATCTCGATATGTCGAGCTTTTGTTTCATATTTGTATCTTATGAAATATGATATGCAATGTTAAACAAGCAATAAGTCCAATATCACATGTGGACTGTTTTTGTCCTGAGTAGCTCCAGAGTAGTGAAGAGTACAAATGTGATACAGATTTTATAAGTTCAGTAAAGAAGATAATGTTATAAAATAATTAAAACATTTTTAGATTTTTCTCAGCTTTGCCAAAACAAATTTTTGCTAATAAAGTCACACAAGAACTATATGAATTCTGAATGAATATTAAAAAATAGCGGTTTGCTTCCGTGCTTAATGATTCCCTTATTTCAGAGGTGTCAAACTCAGTTCCTTAAGGGCTGCAGCACTGCACAGTTTAGGTCCAACCCTGCACCAACAAAGCAAAGCTGCGATCACACTAGACTTTTGTCCCCATAGACTTCCATTCATACGCACGTGAATGCGTTAGATCAGAAACGCAAACTCATGCGTCAAGTTTCGCAGTTCGCTGTGGTGCAAAGTTCAAGCTTAGTGAACTATAATCTGTGAAATCGCATCACTTAACTGCGTGAGACCAATCGAAGATCAAAACATGGACAGGAATTTAAAACATGGACCAATTGCTCACTTTTTTAATGGCTAATCATCTTGTTTAATCTCGCCCCTTTTCACAGCACCAGAATTTTACATGCTCAGCAGAATTTCACATGCTCAAACTCTTAGTGTGACAGCAGCATTAAGCAGTGTGACCAGTATAGCTTTCAAACAAAGCCTAAATGACTTAATTAATTTGATTAGTTGTGTTTAATTAAGGTTGAAACTAAACTGTGCAGAACTGCAGCCCTCCAGGAACTTAGTTTGACACCTGTGCCTTATTTCTGTGATTTCCAAAGTGGGGGTCAGGACCCTTTGGGGGAACACTTGGTGATTTCTCAAAATCTAATTAATTTTGTAAAACTGTTAGAATGTGCATATATAATCCATATGCTACTTTTTTTTCCCATTGAATTGCGACCACTGGGGTCTCATTATGTTAGATTAAAGACACAGCAATAGGGTCATGCAACAGATTGATTTCATGGCACCAGGGTAAACTTTTTTGACACTTTTACCCCACTCCCATACATTAAAATGAAATACAGGCCACAACTGAACATGGAGGTCGACCTCCGAGTGGCATTCTCCAAAATTAAACAAAGAATAGACTTGGGCCTATTAGTGTGTGCGAGCCATTTTGCGTTTGTATGTTCATAATCACCTCAGAGGACGTTGGGGGTCTTGAGTCACTGTCATTGTTATTTTGGGGGTCACGGGCTAAAAAGTTTGCGAACCCCTGTCTTATTTGAATGCATCGACCCAGTTATTAGACATTACCGCCACCTACTGGCAGACTTAATTTCTCATTTAGAGCATTATTTTTGAACTTCCTGTTCTTTTATATTAAAATAAAACAGAATTAGAAAAAACAACAACACAAAATTAAGTATTTAATCGTTTTATTTATATAAAAGTGATAGCCCCCCCCCCCCAAAAAAAAATAATAATAATTTAGTCATCTTTGTGTAATTTCAATATATATATAAAATAATATTTTAGTTACTGAACATCTTTTGAAATAGAAAGACGATACATTTAATTTCATGTGAAATATTGAGAAAAAAATTACAAACTACAAAATGTCAACAACATTTTATAAATGTTTTGTTTCTCTAGAATTTTGCTATTTTAATTTGAATTTTAATATTTTACCATATTTTAACATAAATTTGGGTGTACTAATTTTGGTGTACTAAGATAAGCTCCAGATTTGGCTTCAGTACTGTTTGATCTAATGGATATGCACACATTAAATATTGTACAACTTTAATATTAACATTTAATTGTAATGTAAATGAGAGATTTGTGAGGGGTGTGCTCATATATGTTGAGCACTGTATATATAATTTTATTTTATTTTTTATATTTTATTTACAATTAGTTTCCATTAGTTAATGTTATTTACTGTATTTACTAACATGATCAAAAAATGAACAAGACATTTATTACATTGGTTACTGAAAATAATCTCCTTACTTCTTTGTTTTTGTTAACTCGCAGTGTATTAGCTATTTTAATAATTTTAATGATAATTTTAATAATGCATTAGTAAATGTTGAACAATGATCAGTAGCTATTCAATTCAATTCATCTTTATTTCTATAGTGCTTTTACAATGTACATTGTGTCAAATCAGCTTAACATAGAAGTTCTAGCAAGTTGAAACTGTGTCAGTCCAGTTTTCAGAGTTGAAGTTCAGTTCAGTTTGGTTGGCTAACATTAACTAATGGAGCCTTATTGTAATATAAACATATCTAATATTGTCATATTGACAGTCCTGATTTCTATAAAAAATATTTTTTCTTTCCAGGTGTTCATCAATGGAAAGAAAGTGGATCTGTCATACAGCTTCACTGAGAGCAGAGCCATCAGCCAGTGTAATGATGACAGCCCATGTGACCGCAGGCCTTGTCTGCATGCTGGCACCTGTATGGCCACTGCTGAATATGAGTATCAGTGTCTCTGTGCTGAGGGCTATGAAGGTGAGTCCATGAACCACCTCTCTGTCAGAGGAAATATTCATATTTTCTGGTTGATACTGTAAGTGTAGGTCAAGTTATTTTCAAGGTTGTGAGTATTCCAGAGTGACTTAAATATGCAATTTACTGTATTTTATTAAAGAAACTATTTGTAAATATGGCCATTTAAATGCTAATTCTAATGCTGTTTTTATATTAATTGATCACAAAAAACTGCACAGATGCATTTATATAGTTTATTTATAAAAGTTATTATAGTTGTTATAAAATTAAAACAGTGAAACTAATATATTTTTGTTCATTGAAATAAAATAATTGTTAAAAAACATTATACATTAAAACAAATTTCAGCATTATATTTTGTTTGCTTAGAACATATTTCTCATTTGAATTTATATTAACTTAAAATTTAAATAACTAATAATATATAGAATGTCAACTAGAATTAGAAATAGAAATATAGATACCAAAAATAATAAACTACCAAATATATATTTATTTTTAGAACAGAATCACTAAAACTATTTATCTGTTAAGTAACCACCAGCATCTGTGGTTACTTAATGATAATAAATGATCACTAATATATTATTGTGTAAAATAATTTATGACAGGATAGTTTAATGGATAAAATCTAGTTTGCTGTATTCTAATATTGTTGATTTAGCACTATTGTTTACTAGTTTAGTCTATTGTAAAAAAAAAATTCTAAAAGCTTGTTAACTTATCTTTACTTTAAAGTTTGAAGGGAAGTTTACCATTTGTTTCCTTTGTAAGGCTTTGAAAATCCTCAATACATAATTTTTTTATTCTAAGAAATAATGATTTAGTCCAGATTTATAGTATATTATCCATTACTTCCTGCTTGGTGTTTGTCAGGTGACCGTTGTGAAATAGTCAAGGAGTCCTGTCGACACTCATCCCAGTGCCAGAATGGAGGCAGCTGTGTGAACAACCACTGTGTGTGTCCTGCAGGATATTCAGGTCGACACTGTGAGAAAGGTCAGTTCACAACTTTAGCATATTCATGCTTTACATATGATTTGTGACTTTGTTGTATGTTTCTATTACTTTGTACACAATTCTCAGCTTCTAAACATTAACTTTATTATTAAGGACTTGCAACTTCATAATGTGAGTTTGTGCCAGTTATTAAATCTCACAAATATAGCGTCATTTTTGGAAGATAAATGTCTGGAGACGATAACTGAATAAGCTAAAAAGCTAATGCAAATTTCCATTCTTATTAGCCATGACAAAAACATCAAATAGATACAGTTATACACTTATTTTACAACCCAAAATAGCTGGTTACAGAGTATATTACTCTGTAACATACTAATGAAATTTATTCCCAATTTGTTTTGTATTAGCCTTGACAAAAAAAATCAAACAGATACAGTTAAACACTTATTTTACGACCCAAATAGCTGATTACAGAGTAAATTACTCTGGAACCTACTAATAACATTTCTTCCCAATTTTTTTTTATATTCGCCATGACAAAAAAATCCAACAAACACAGTTATTACGTATTTTACGTATGTACACGTATTTTACGATCCAAATAGCCAGTTACAGAGTACATTAATCTGTAACCTACTACTAATTACATTTCTTCCCAATTTAAAATAAGAATAGTCATTTATAGTGTTAATTTTTAAAACAACACAGTACCAAGGATAGCAATGTTTCAAACAGAGTTAAGGAATCTATAGTAGGTGAACTCAGTATTCAAGACCTATTTTCATTTTTTCCATAGCTGTGTACAGTATATGTCTACTTTTCATTGTAAGTTTAGCCAGTTTATTCGTTTTTTTAAAGGGATAGTTCACCCAAAAAGGAAAATTATTTTGCTCGCCCTTAACCCGTTACAAGCCCGCTTGAGTTTCTTTGTTCTTTAAAACACAAAAGAAGCTATTTTAAAAATGTTGGAAACCGATAACATTGACATCCAAAGTATTTGTGTTTCCTACTATGGAAGTCAATGGTTACCAGTTCCTTACATTCTTCAAAATATCTACTTTTGTGTTTAACGTTAAAAAACTCATAAAGGTTTTGAACAAACTTTAAAAATAGCAAATATTCTGAAAATATTTATTTATTAATGAATTAAATAATATTTATTAATATTTATTTAACAATTGCTTTAAGATATGGGTTTCTGCAATAATTCCAATTGAGGGTGAGTAAATAGTGAGTATTTTTACATTTAGTTTTAGTTAAACTATTCCTTCATATCTTACATAATATTTAACTTTATTTTTTTAAATAGTTAATATTAATGTTAATATTAGCACTTGTTTAACTTCAAGTTATTTCGGTTATTCCAATAAGCAACAGTTGTGTTTTAGTTTATGACTTTTCATCTATTATTTATACTTTAATAGTTTTCAGGGTATCTTTAGGGTCTTAAAAAGTCTTAATGTCTTAAATTTCAAAAACCAAATTTTAGGCCTTCAAAAGTCTTTAATCCACTAAAATATTGTGTTGTAGCTCTTAAATCATTTTAAACAGGTCCTAATTTTCCCATGTCCATGTAAAGCTATACCCTATCGGGCCAACACCCATCCAATCATTAACAATATATTTCAATAAAAGTTTTAAGAAACGTTTATTTATTAATTCTCTTTAATTATTAGTATGGTTTAATTATTAATATGGTTTAATCATCTTCCTTACAGTACAAATGTTACAGTAACATTTGTTTTTAATGCTTTTATTAGTTTTATCTTGACCATTAAAAAAATCTTTAGCATCTAGCCTTGTGCAAGTCTAAAATTTCATTCATTATGATCTTAAAATGGTCTTAAAAAGTCTTAAATGTGACATGATGAAGCCTGTAGAAACCCTGAGTTTTACTTTGTCAACAATAACATCTGCTCTATACTTCTGTTTTACATGTAAATAACCTTAAATCACATCATTTTAGAAGTATTGAGATAAACACACAGCTACCTAAACCCAATATTCCTACAATGTGAATTTAAACTGCCTTATTATCCTTAATACTAATATATTGGTCCCAGTTTGCCTCATTTATCATTTTCCAGAATTCACTCTCTCTCTCTAAGGAAATAAAAGCATTTCTCTGTAGTTCCATAGCATTGTACCGAACCGCAGCTGTAAGTGATTCATCATAAAGCACCATAGGGAACTAACTGTCCGTTCTCCATAACCCACCATGGCTTCATCGGTAGCGTTTTAGCGGGTGAAAGAGGCCACGTGTGACTGAATCTCACCGCTGTATCCCACACACACAGGGCAGGAGTCCAGCTTCAGCGAGGCCATGTGGAGTTTGGAGGGTAGTGGGGGAAATGGTACAGTATGAATTACAGTCTGCCTGACTCGCTCGTCACTAACCAGAGGAGAACATCTTCCTCCTCCTCAGGGCCCCGCAGCCCGCCTAACACCCACCGATACAAACTACTGTTGTGCCAAAATGATGAATAAGAAAACAGGAAGACATGCATTTCAGGGGTCTGTTTACTGAGCAACCCTACATTTATATATTGTTGTTGATTAAATATAATTTGTAAGAGATCTTGATTATGAATGTATCTTGATTTAAAATAACTCAACATCTTTATAGCAAGATTTCGCTTCAGGGAAAAAATGTGCAAAGTGATAAGATGTTTTCAGACAGTATTAGTTTTTTGCTTGTTTGTTTGTTTTAAGCTTTAATTTTCATTAAATTGTGCTTAATTTGTTTTATTGAGTTTACTTAATTTTCTATCTACACTTAAAAAAATCTAAGGATGTTGAGACATTTTTATCTCAAAAGTATGATTATTGATTTAAAAAGAATTTGTTTTGTGTTTACCATTGACTTGTTTGGGGTCAGTAAGATATTTTCTCAAAAAAATCAATAAGTTAAAGGCCGTTAGAATGTTTTAAATGTTCTTTTGAACTTACTCCACAGATATATTAAGGAGTACTTTTAACATCGATCAACACTGATAAGTGCTTTGAGATTTTAGGTTTAAAGATTTAAAGATATAAAATAAAGTTTATTATTATCACAATATTTTTGAGTAAATTATTTTAGATATGATGTACAGTTAAAGTCAGAACTATTAGCCCCCCCCCCGTTTCTCCGATTTCTGTTTAACAGAAAGAAGATTTTTTTCAACACATTTCTAAACATGATAGTTTTAATAACTCATTTCTAATAAGTGATTAATTTTATCTTTGCCATGATGACAGTAAATAATATTTTACTAGATATTTTTCATGACACTTCATTACATCTTAAAGTGACATTTAATGGCTTAACTAGATTAATTAGGTTAACTAGGCAGGTTAGTGTGATTAGGCAAGTTATTGTTTAATGATGGTTTGTTCTGTAGACTATCGAAAAAAATATATAGCTTAAATGGGCTAATAGTTTTGACCTTAAAATGTTTTTTTTTTTAATTTAAAAGCTGCCTTTATTCTAGTCGAAATAAAACAAATAAGACTTTCTCCAGAAGAAAAAATATTATCAGACATACTCTGAAAATTTCCTTGCTGTGTTAAACATCATTTTGGAAATATTTTTAAAAAGAATTTTTTTAATTATTATTATATATTTTTTTATTATTATTCAAAGTAATAATAATTCTGACTTCAACTGTATATATGTATAATGTTAACTGAATCTCACAGTATTAATAATTATTAATAAAATAAATTACATTTTAAAATATAAAATAAATCCAAAACTAAAAATGTATTTTCTTAAAAATATATTATTTATCAAATAAATGCTACTTTGATAGGCATAAGTGACTTAATAACTAAATGTCTTACCAACCCCAATACTTTTTAGTGGTTTAAGTTGTTCTTGTTCAAAGGTTTACTCTCTATTAAGTAAGCTTTTTCTTCATTAAGTAACCTTATTTAAGTTACCTTATTTAAGGGTCAATGAGGGTAACCTTAGATTTGCTTGTTATATGCATGAATATGAAAACAGTTGTTAGGATGTTGAGACATTTATTTTTACCTGAAAACTATAAATATTGATATATATATATATATTTTTTTTTTATGTATTTAATATAGAAATGTTTGGGGTCAGTAAGATATACTCTCAAAAAATCAAATTGGTAAGGCATTTTATAATTTACTTTAAAACATTGATCAAATTACTTATTGAGTGAATTATTTTTGATGTAGAATGAGTTCAACAATGCAGTAGTGACCATTAAAAGAATAAAATACACTTTAAAACATATTCATATCTAATAAACAATGTAATGACATTTTGTTCTGTATTAATTATCGAAAACAATTCTACTTTGATGGGCATAAGACACTCAAAAACAAAAATATCTGACCAACCCCAAAACTTTTGACTGATTTTAAATATTTAAGAGGTGCTTGACATCTCTGAAAGTGTAAACAAGAAATAAAATAAAAACTATGTAGAACAGATTACTGATATTGAAGCCTCGTAAATAGATCCCTGAAATAATGTGCTGTCAAAATGAATGATCTGCACTTAATTGGTTACTGTGTCCTTACTGTGAAGTTTTAAATGTTACGTTGAAGGGGAATTGTATGTCTTCAGTTGCAATTGTCTCAAAGTGATCAAACGCATAGAATTCTCCTGAAGCGTCCTGTCCGGTCAGTCACTCAACCTCTCGCTGCAGTTTCAATTCGACATCTCTATCGCATTAAAACCTCCTTTCTCTTTTGCGAAACAATCAACATCTTATTTTCCGCACTGCCATTTTCACCTACAGCAGCGTCCGTAAAACAAAATGTCCTCACACTGTGAACAAACACGTTTTTTGGTTACTAACCACCGAACGTCCTTCACTTGTACACTTGAGCTGACCCGACAGGTGAGTTTTACGACTGGAAACCCTCAGCATGAAGCACTTGGTGGTAAGCACTTGTTGGTAATTGTCCGACGTTTATTACTTGGTTCAAGAGAATGCTTTGAGAGGAATGTGCAATGTTGTTCAAATGGGAATGTTACTTCAAGAGCAATGTCTATTTGCGTTCATTATCTAATGGAGATAAATGAAATGTGTGTTGGGTTTTAGTGTTTTTGAATTGCTCTTGATGGATTGTTTATTTCTCACAATGCAACAAGCCTGTTCTTTGGGGTCATGCATTTAAATTACTTCTAAATCTGATGAATCGCTATCAATGTATGGAGGATGAAACCTGCAAAAACAATAAATTAATAAATATGCAAATGAATAAATAAATGAATAAATAAATACACAAATTCCTGTAGAAATAAAACTGTAAATAAATAAATAAATAAATATGCAAATAAATTAATACACAAATTCCTGCATAAATAAAACAATAAATAAATAAATACGCAAATAAAAAAATGAATTAATAAACAAACTAATTTCTGCATAAATAAAACAATAAATGTATAAATATGCAAATAAATAAATAAATACACAAATTTCTGCATAAATTAACAAATAAATATGCAAATAAATAAATAAATGAATAAATAAATAAACAAATTCCTGCATAAATAAAACAATAAATAAATGAATAAATAAATACGCAAGTAAATAAATGAATAAATACACAAATTCCTGCATAAATAAAACAATAAATAAATAAATACGCAAGTAAATAAATAAATGAATAAATAAATACACAAATTCCTGCATAAATAAAACAATAAATAAATAAATACGCAAGTAAATAAATAAATGAATAAATAAATACACAAATTCTTGCATAAATAAAACAATAAATAAATAAATATGCAAATAAATAATTAAATGTGTGTATAAATAAATCTACAAATTGCTGCATAAGAAATATATAAATAATTAATAGTGCGGTGTGAAAGGGGGAAAATCTACTTTCAGCTTAGCATTTTCTTATTCCACCAAAATCCATGTAATTTATTTCATTATTAATCTGGCCGCACTATTTATATAATTTATTCATGCAGGAATTTGTGGATTTATTGAGTAATTTGTTTATTTGCATATTTATTTATTGTTTTATTTATGCAGGAATTTGTGGATTTATTTGCATATTTATTTATTTATTGTTTTTGCAGGTTTTGTCCTCCATATCAATGCGTTGTATTCGGGTGTCAGTGCTGTTTATATTCCACTCTTTTTTTGTTTGTTTGTTTGTTTTGTGACAGTCCACACGGTGGCACTATAATACAGAGAGTTGGTGTTTATTTTTGGTTTCTGTTTTGCAGACTCTCCTATCGAATATTCCGCATATTTCCATGATAATGGATATCTGGCACTTCCAAAACCCATGTTCCCACGAAGGTGAGTGCACAGTCTTTGCACACTCACTCTGAAATGTTCATATTCATGTTTTTTTGTGTTCTTTTTTCAAAACAAAACAATCACACACACAGAAAAGACTTGATAAAAGACTGACCGTTTGGTTATGGACAGGGCGGACTTAGTGATTTGGGTGCCCAAAGCAATTCAAGGTACGAGGCCCTAGCATTAAAACTCAAAACTTTCTTTCTCTATAGAGGTTTGTTTTCTCTGAAGATTATAATTTTTTGGGAAATAGACTGCATGTTAAAAATATATTTTAAAGTGGAACCTTTATCTTCTTAATGTAAAATTAAATACAATAAATTCACAAACTAACTATGTACAGCCATATTTGTGATTAGATTTTAATATTCGGTCGGCGCAATAGCCAAGTAGTGGTTAGCGCGTCGACATATGGTGCAGTAGCACGTCAGGACGTCCCGAGTTCAAATCCCGGCTCGAGGACGTTTTCCAACCCTACCCCACTCTCTCTCTCTCCAGCTTCGCTTCCTGTCTCATTACTGTCCTATCTAATAAAGGCAAAAAGGCCAAAAATAAATCTTAAAAAAAAAAAAAAAAGATTTTAATATTTGCATGTGCAGGACGGAAGTTCCACTATTCATGAGGGGACCCCTGGTTTTGAAAAGAAATAATAACATTAAAATAAATGGTTATAGACAGATTTTACTGCATATAATAGAACATTTATAAAAGAATTATAAGATTAATGTAGGCTTCTTGGCATTGGTTGGGGCCTAATTCCACGGGGCCCTAAGTGGCTGCTTACGTCACCTATTGGTTAAGTCCGCCCCTACCTATAGATACACACACACACGCCAAACTGGGTTAAGTGAAAAGTCAAGGAACTTTGCTGCAATACAATGGTGGAAGCAGGCACAATCACGCAGCACCTGAAAATAGTCCCCAGCTAGCAACTGTTGGCATGTTTGATATCATTGGGCCTGCTTCAGCCATATCAACCTACAACTTTCATTTTCTGTCAGTCTTAGTACAAGATTGGAAATTAAAATTGGAAGATTATCAAGAATCCTGTTTTGATTGATTGATTTATTTATTTATTTATTTTTTGTTTTGTTTTTTGAGCGAGATGCTGTTGGTCTAATTTGATTCAATTATTTATGCTAAGCTAAGCTAAAATGGCTCCCACCAGACCCAGAGATGGACTGATTCAAAAATGGTCAAACTCTAGGGGACTTGTAAAATGAGCCTATTTCCAAAAAAGTGGAGTGTTCCTTTAATTGTACTTAAATGGATACTGTCAAGTTTAGCAAAAAAAAAAAATGCAAAAAATATGTATTTGGTTATTTTTTGGTTGCAATAATGACTGTTTGACTTGTTTCAGTGCTCCTGACTCTCCAGAGACCATTGAGTTAGAGATTAACACTGCCTCAAAGGACGGCCTCATCCTGTGGCAGGGAGTGGTATGTTTGTACAAAAGTGCGCCCTTCTCTTCCCATGACACACACACATTCAGAGTCCAAGATAACTATTTCTAGGCACAAATATGTCCGTATTCTGGAAAATGTTCTGTACAGTCCATATTCTTTTAAATCTGCTTATAGATGTTTATTTTGGATACTACATATACATGGGCATTCTGATCATGGGTAACTGATATGAAACTGACATGTTTTACATTTCATATTCAGCCTCAATTCACTAAACTGAGTCAAATGAGTTTGCTTGGAGCTGGATTGTTGATCGATATGCTTTTGTTCCTCACCCTTTTTTTTTTTGCACTGCATGTTTGCCTGCCTAACTCACCTTCATCCTCCTCAGGAGTCTGCAGGTGCTCTAAACCTCCATATGAAGCATGCTAATATAAAGGTATTCACTCTTTACTAGCAGAAAATGATGGAAAACACAAAATGATGTCTGCATTAGCATGATCATATCATTATCATCTCAGAATGCAGTAGCATTTTACAATGTACAGTACGTTTGAAGTTTTTTTTTGCATGTATTTCGCTTGATTTCAAAGTTTTTTAGCCTCATGTTTGCATTTTTATCACTTGTTTTCCACTTGTTCAGTCAACACACTTGTAACTCTTCAGTGATTTATCACATTCACTTGGCACTTTTCACAAATAGAACAAAACAGGTTATTTGACCCTCAGACAATGTTGATTGTTACCTTCAGACCAAATGTGAGACAAACTTAAGCTACCTGGCTGCTTTGCATACATGTTTAATAGCTACATTTCCATCCACCTATTTTTATGCTTATTTTGCATATGCGCATAAAAATGGTTTTTGGAAACGCCAAGATGCACATAAGTTTTGAAAATGCGCATAAAAAATCATGCGCATAACTAACCTTTTATTCAAAAAGACAAGATGCGCATAAACACTTTTACCAAACAAATTCCAGTATGCGCATAAAAAAAATGTCATGGATTTTGCTATTAGAGATCATGTGATGATAAAAATGTGTGTGAATAGACAAACCTGCAGGCCGACTACTAAGGTAAAACATCTGAAATGTTGTTTTGGTCATTCTTAAACACCTTAACCAATTCAGTATTGGTGTTATTATATTATTAATGACCTCCAGAATCAAAAGCATCTGTGCTCCGCGTCTCACACCTTCAAACGCCACTGCACGTGTCAGGATTGCCTTCTAAGGCGCAAGTCATTTATTAAATGAAAAAATATTCATGCAGCTTCTCCTACTGCAGCGAATTCCGTTTTTACTGTTGATATTTGGTGCCAGTTAATCAGGAAGTGATGATTTTGTTCTCTTTGACTCGTTAGATGGAAACACTGCTTTATTCGCATGTCTTTTATGCGTTTTGCACGTAAAGTTAATTTGCATTTTTGGATGGAAACAAAGCTATTGATGCCTTCTAATAACAACAAACATGGAAGTTGTGCTTTTAAATAAATAATGATACTACAAAGTGTACGTTAAACTAAACCAATTCTAGCATTTCCAAGTTTATTTTTATTTTTAAAGAATAATATCTGGATAATTTGTCACAATTTTGGTCATTTAATCAAAAATATCACATAAACTTTGATTGATTGATTGATTGATTGATTGAATTAATTGAAAAATACTTATTCATCAAGGTTGCAGAAAACTGTCAATTAAAACTGACGATTAATACATTTAGAGTTTGTAATTATTTTTATTATTATTTTCATCAAATGATTAACAGATTTCAGTTAACCTCACATTACAAATATGCAACATTAATGAACTTTTTATAAGCAGACTGTTTTAAAGAATAAAAAAATCATATTGACCTTTCTTTGTTTTTTGTATACTGTTTATTTTACTGTGTGTGTGTGTGTGTGTGTGTGTGTGCGTGTGCGTGTGCGTGTGTGTGTGTGTGTGTGTGTGTGTCTTGCTCAAGATGTTTGAATGTTTGATTTAGTTTATTATGATAACAGTGGGATTAATTCAAGTATAGAAGTACTGCTGTACACACATAATGTATATCTAACATATTGTCATGTTGACCTGTCTTTTTCATGCATATTTCCTCCCAAAATTCAAAATTCCTCTTCAAAATTTCAGTGAAAATATCATATTTTACAGGAACTTGGAGATCAAGGCAAGGGAAAGGACTTTATAAGTCTCGGTTTACAAAATGGACATCTTGTGTTTAGGTGCGTAATGGATCTCTTTTGCACACTAATAAATCACATGGGCGTAAGATACTATATATGATGAGTTATAATAACTATAATAATCGGGTTAAAATCATTGCATCTCTGTTTCAGTGTCTAGATCAGTGTTTCGTCCTGATGTGCTGTTGTTTTTCTGATAGTTATCAGCTGGGCAGTGGAGAGGCTCAGATTGTGTCCAGAGAGCCTATCAATGACAGACAGTGGCACATGATCACTGCAGTCCGGTAAAGACATTCACCACTCCAGTCCTTCATACATAGTAAAAGGCCATAGGAAAGATGATTGAGAGTGTTTATTATGTGTCTTGAACAGAACCGGTAAGCAGGGATACCTTCAGATTGATGGAAGATCTGTGGAACAAGGACAATCACAAGGCAAAAGCATCATGGTGAATACCAAGGGCAACATATACCTGGGTAAGTACTTAAAGGTCTGTTAAACTCACGTGCCGCAAATTCAAAGTAGACAAAATGGGTAAAAATAAATGAGATTCTCAGCAATGCTGCCTGCTTTTTAAAATGTGCTATTACTTTTAATAAGTTTTGTTTGCCCCATTGTTTCTTCAAAAAGAAGATTCTTATTGTTATTGTTATAGTTGGAATATTTAGAACTTTATTCTTACAATATTTATTCACATATATACAATACGTTATCGGGTTTTCGGGTTTTAACCTTCGACCACGACCCATTCCACAATACACCGGCCCCTTACGGCTCCCCCTGCAGGTGGTGGGGCTGCAGGAGGATGGTCTCACGCTTCTCCTTCAGGCTGAGCGCTTGCAAAGAGCCCCAGGCCTGGCATCAGTGTGGGGTCCCGGCTGCTCCATACCAAGCTACATGACAGCCCTCAATGTTTTTGTGCTCATAAAGGGTTTTTGAACTGCACTTAGTCTGACCTATGTTATGGCCCGTTTCCACTGAGTGGTACAGTACGGTATGGTACAGGTCGGTACGGGTCACCTTTATCAGGCTTGTGTTTCCACTGCCAAAAGTGTAACGATGTACGACAGAAAGTCAGACGACGTTATTCTCACTTGAGGAAATGTCTACAGTAAAGCTGTACGGGTCATTCACATTTCATATGAGAAGCACTTCTCTCAAAACGGATGCTTTATACACATAAATACTTGTGTATAAATGTTCATCATTCTAACATTTCTCTGAATATTATCTGATTATAACTGCAGATCAATTATTGTGTGAAATAGTCTATTGTAACGTCTGCAATTATATTAAATAAATAAATGAACATATATGAACACATACAGCCCCTTACAATCTCCGATATGTTACCAATTACAGAGAAACTTCACACAGCATACATTTAGTCCTTATTTGGGTTCTAAAACAACATGCAACATATCATCTTACTCAAGGCTGTTTCTTGTACTCTCAATATTACTGTACTCTCTGTATTATCAAAACTGGTTAAAAACTGGTACAATCAACATCCTAACTGGCAGTGTAATTCAATTCATCTTTATTTCTATATATAATTTTTACAATGTAGATTGTGTCAAAGCAGCTTCACATAGAAGATTAAAGTGAATTGAAACTGTATTAGTTCAGTTCAGTTCAGTGTGGTTTATTATTCACTGTTGAGAGTCCACACCCTGAAGAGCAATCCATCGGTGAGCAGCTCTACAAGTCCCGAACAATGCAAGCTTGTGACAGTGGTGAGGAAAAAAACTTCACCAATTAGCAAAAGTGAAGGATAAAAAACCTCAAGAGAAACCAGGCTCAGTTGGGCATGACCATTTCTCCTATGGCCAAACGTCTTGTGAAGAGCTGCAGTTCAGGCGCTGGAGAACGCTGGACGTCAGCGAAGACTCCTCTATCTCTGGAGTTTCACAGGATTCAGACGCATGCTCTCTACTCCTCCATGGCCACCACAGCAACTGCTCAGGATACGAAACCTTGGGATCATCTCTTCACAGGTCTTGGATCGCATCAGTGGCCCTGCATAATCTCTGGGGGCCTCGGGATAAGTATCCCCAGGAAATAGAGAATAAAAAGAATAATTAGCATAGCTGCTGTTCATAGTGTATATAAACGAGATGCAAAAACCTGCGTGGAGCACATACATGTATCATACTGCTATGTGTTGCATGGAGTGTATGCTTTAACTTTTAATCTAGTTTTGAACTGCGAGAGTGTGTCTGCACCTCGGGCATTATCAGGAAGGCTATTCCAGAGTTTAGGAGCCATAAATAGGAAGGCTCGACCTCCTTTACTTGAATTTGCTATTCTAGGTACTACCAGAAGCCCTGCGTTTTGAGATCTTAAAGAGCGGGTTGGATTGTAGCCAGACAGAAGGTTGGTTAGATAAACAAGAGCTAGATTATTTAAAGCTTTATATGTAAGAAGTAGTATTTTAAAATCAATACAATCAATAAAATCGGGGTGGTATGATCATATTTTCTAGATCTGGTAACATACAAAGGAATAAACTTTAAAAGATTTAACACATAAAATGACAAATAACTCAGGAAAAAGTTGTTTCTAATTCTTCAGGTCCACTCAAGAGGTCTCCATGACCTCTGACCTGGCTTGGTAGACCCTGAGGAAGCAAATCATTTGGAATACAGAAAAAGCAATGACACGCATATTATTCCAGATTTACTCATAAGAGGGATGACACTAAGGTCATAATATAATCTAGGGTCTTAAACATTCAACTTTGTTAATAATAATAAATACATAAGACATTATACGTGTTACTCCATCCTGGAGCGGACATCCATCAGTAAAACCATGCCATCAGCATCATCAACATTTAAATGTATTGTAAGATTATTTCTTTTTTTTTTCCTGTAGGTGGAGCTCCAGACATGCAAACTTTGACCGGAGGAAAGTATTTATCAGGCATGACGGGCTGTGTGAAGAACCTGTCGCTGATGAACGCCCGACCAGGAGAACAGCCAGCGCGACCCATAGACCTACAGGTCCACGCAGAAGAGGGCATCAATGTAGAGCGCTGCTTAACATAGGCGCCGTACTAAAACACTACCAGAGACTACAGAAAAGAAAAACCCTCATCCGCATTCACACTGAGAATCCTACGTTTCTCAGACACTCACAGGACGACAGTCACACTTTAAGAGACACACTCTGACATGTGTTTCTTAGTGCTTCACCTCAACCAAAAACACATACATATGAAAGAAAGGATTTTTTGCTCTGTTCTGCGTTAAACCAAAAAGAGAAAGCGAAAAATTAATGATATTAACAAGTCTTCAATTTTTCAGTGTTTTATGCTCAATGAAGGACTTATTAACATGGAAGCTCAGTTTACATACTCCGAACAGTAGCTTTTTAGCCATGACAGGAAAAGAGAAAGAAAAAAATAGTTATAATAATAAAGATGATGAGCCTTCTATGGTGGGTCAGATCCTATGGAATCGGAGATGTTTTTACAGCACTGAATTTTTATTTATAAGCATATTAATCTATCTATCTATATATTATATTTGTGGGGGGAAATGCAAAGCTAACAATAACCTGCTCATTTGTTGATTCTAGGCTCTAATATTGCGTGTCTGAGGTTTAGTGCTGAGCTGTGTTCATACTTGAAGACTCTGCTGCCTTCTTTTACTCTGTATGAGGGCCGATGGGGGCGAGCATGCTGAAGGCTGAAATATACTTCTGTTTTTATTCATACGCTAGCATGTGCGCACAGTTGAACACACACAGCCTTTCCAAGCAAACACAATATCAATGTTTGCACGATTGAAAATGTTGTATTGTCTGCACTTTTTTTCACTATAGAAGTGATGAAATGTCTTCATACTTTTCTTGTTCAGTCTTTTTCTGACTGTGAATTAATGGTCAGGTTTAATGACATCTTGTGGACAAACCAAGTAGTGCAAAAATAGTTTAAAACAGTGAGATTTGCTTACCTTGTATTGTTATAGTGTAAAAATTGTGCTAATGACAAAATTTACTTCACACGTTGTTCATATGCATACTGTAGCGTACATATAAAAACTGAAGTATATTTTGGGTTTATGGAAGGTGATTGGGGTCAAAAGTTTATCAAATTTTAGATTTTTATTTGATCGTTTCATTGCTTGCAGTTTGATGACGTTAATGTGGCGGTATTGAACATATTTAAAAATTTTATATTATATAACACTGAAATCGCATACAAATTATCATTGCAACATTTATATACTATTATACTTATATACCGTATACTATTACAAAATACTGTGTGATTAAACATGACATCTGATGTTTGTAACATCACATATGCATATTTTTAACTTAGGGGTTGTTTAAACAACAACGTTTTTAAGCTAAAAATGAGAATGCTGTTATGCCTGTTCGTTTACATGATAACAGCTTTTTTGGTGACTGAAAACACATAAATCGTGCAAAGTGGACGTTTTTGAAAGCGCCGCCATTTTCGTGTCAGTGTAAACACCTGCAGATAAGAGTTTCGAAAAACAATGACGCAATTAGTGTATATTAAGTGGTTAGAGTGATTTAGATTAAAAGCAAGCACAAAAAACACAACAGTGTTATGCTGTTTTCACCCCAGACATGGAACGCGCAATGAAATGGCTCTATTTGTACATAAATAGACGCGTGGACATTTTGAGTTAACTCGCTTCATTTGTGCATCAAATTCGCTTCATTCGCTCATCAAATTCACTTCGCAATAGACGCGGATTTGCATCATGGGCAGGACTTCTGTCTGCCCGGTGACTCTAGCTTCATTGCTAAATGGCTAATGTGGATTTTATTAGCTGTGTTTATTTGTGTTGGGATGGCTGATAAACACCTTTGATTTGTTTGGCGCTGTGTCAGTAGATTCATTCAGAGGTGCACCCAGCTCTGTGAGTTCATCAACTCCTCCAGAAACTGTACCAGGATGATAAAAGCGTTCAGCGGTTCTTCCTAGTTTGATGAACTGTTGTCTGGTGTCTGCAAGAGAATTTTCCATAACAACACCAACAATAGGCACTACGTCATAATCACGCCCTATAAGAGAAAGCTCCTGATTGGTTAACGCGGTGCGAATTTCAGTGATGAAATTCAGATTTTCCAACTCAATACGTGCGTTAAGTGCATTAAACACGCGAAACGCTCAACTCACGCCACTTCATCTGTGCTAATCACATCATTTGCGCAAAACGCGCACCGTAGGATGTCTATTCGCATCTTTGCATTTACGTAACATGTAAATCACTCGCGCTTGATGCTTCATCCGCATATGGTGTGAACACGGCAGTAGAGTACAAAGTAGTGTTGTTTTTCAAGTGCTTCCTAATGATTCATCTGCAAAATGTCATTTACTTCACATTACAACCAATAGCAGAGACGCATCTAATACACACAACAAATTCTACACACACACCAGTGCAGATATGCCTTCGACTGTACATCGTCACTTTCCTACAGGT